>NC_068365.1:22029834-22044346 GCF_020536995.1 Dreissena polymorpha | reverse complement strand
AAAAGTATAAATAAATGCAGGACCTATAGTGAAACGCTAAACTTTAATGTTGCCCTCAATAACAAACCAGATTGAGACTGGTATTAAGATGTTTTTTGATATCTCCAGCTTTTGATTTTTTAGCAGGTGTGTCAACCGCAGTGCAGGCTACTCCCCCAGATGTCTGATGATGAGTGCTTCTTTCTTTACACAAAGTTGAAAAGAAGATGTTTTCAGGTACAAATGTATTTTCATTACTTTAACATGTATAAGTTAAAATGGATAAACATGCATGTTGCCAACACATCTGAGAGATTAAAGAAAAATATTGTGGAAACAACTATGGATATTCAACAGTAAAATACTGCAGTGACCTAGAAGTAAACAGCTTAAAATAATGTTGCTTTCAATAACAACCAGATTGAGACTGGTATTTCAGACAGACAGTATATTTTTCATGATATTTACTATATTTTTTTCTTTTTCATAGTATATAAGATCAGGAACTGTAACTATGTGCACTTCAATAGATGTAACATTTTGCCTGATATTATATGTTTTTTCATACATGTATTTTAAGCATTAAGTTGTTGTAAAGTGACTTGAATGCATAAAAGGTTCACTCTTCACTTTAAAACTGCTTTTTAAAAACATAATTTACCATTCTTTTCTATATACTTGTTTTTACACACTTGCGGCGGACTGAGGAGATCGTAAGTATTACATTGGTATGTGGAAGACGGCTTATCAAGGTGATTCCTTATATGACACATAACTGACTCCTACTATTCCATAGAGCATTAGTTATCAGTAATCCTTTCCCTGGTACATTGAATGACCAATGCCTTATAAAGAGGTACTTTAAGAAGTAGAGATCAACTTGTGCAGTAAGCAAATGCTGTGACAAAAAATTCTGATTGTGGCACTAATACATCTTTCATAAATCTTTTTTGCACCTGTTATAGGGGATATCTTAAATACAAAAGGCAAGATGGCCTATCTGAATGATATATTTTTAATGTACATTAGAATATATTTTATGCACAAGGGAAAGAATTAATGTATTCAAATAGATTAGAATTTTTTACTTTATTTGCTCTGTAAATATGTTTGTGCACTATGTGTGCAGTGTTCTAACCTAGCACTATGTGTGCCAGTGTTCTAACCTAGGTTCTGTAAATTATTTATATTTTTGAAAAGGAATATTAAAACATTATTGTCAGGGTTCTTGTTATAATAGAATACGGATCAAGCGAAGTAACTGATACTTATCAAAGCAATAACTTTGTTACCAGTCCAATCTTATGTTGTATGAAATAAGCATCTCTGCATTCTTCATATATTGTCATTTGTGCATGTGCTCTGAGGACTGCATTGAGAGGGACATTTCATGTCTTTTGTTAAAGTGTTTGTTCCATCGAAATCAAGAAAATAGTAGTTGTCAACTCAAATCGGGTGACACATTTTTAATGTCAGGGACCGTGAAAGTTAAAATATTCCTTTTCTACGAATATAAAACATTTATTACTGGTATCTGGATATTCTCTGCCTAGCTTATGTTTTCTTTTTCTGGTAAGCAGATAAATAAATGTGCTTTTGTTCTTTCTGTTGGTTTGTGGTGCTTTTATTTTCTATGTATACAATCAAGCAATCCTCTTTCTCGTGGTTTGTGTAGCTTTTGTTTTCTCAAAGTATATATAATTAACCATCTTACATCTGTTCTTTTGTGGTGCTTTTCTGTTTAGTAATAGAAAGAATGTAACCTCAACGTGTTTTAAATATGAATGTTATTATTTGTAACTCTTATTATTTTAACTGACCTTTTACAAATCTGCTGGAGGATATGGTAATGATAATTATTATATGCTAGGAAGCGATTGTTAAAAAATATAAGTGCAATATATCCTTACATCTCATACCTATAATCAACATCTTAAATTAGCCTGTTGATGGCATTTTGTTGAAATAAAGCTTCAAATTGTAAAACTTAAGTTAGTAACGATATCTTAAAATAAATACATTTGTTTGTTTAATGTCAGATAATGTTAAGTTGCTTTGGCGCTAATGAAAGGATGAATTATCTCCCTTAGGAGACCTCCTTGGTGTCCATACCCATGTACTGCACACTTCCTTGTGGATTCTGCTTTGAAAACAAATACAAGACACTTTTCCTTAGCATAGTGCTAGTTCTTTGCCCAGTAATAGTGTTTACAATGGCGTTAAAACCATTGAGTGATATTAAATGTTCAATTTGTTGCCCCTGATAACATTATGAAAATTAGTAGAGATATCAAGGTACTTTGTAGCTATTTCCTGATTTTCCTTGTAAAGAGCCACACCAGAATTATATGACCTCTGTGTAATTTCAGTGTATATGGGACTTTGTGCCAGGATCTTTAGCCTATGACCATTTATTTTATTCTTCATATCAACATTATTAAGATAAGTATTATAGTGAAATTTTATTTGTTTAGTTACAAGCGAGGTGGATGCTAAGAGCACACCAAAGTTGTCATCCCGGGAACTCTTTGTCCCAACAATCTCGGCTCAACGAAAAGGTATCATCTCATTTTGATTAAATTTAGCGTGAGAACTACTTTCCATGTAATAATGCTATGTGATCAGAATGATTGATCAGTATGGGATATATTAATTAGCTAAGTCTTTTCATGGAATCATAAATTCTATCTCTGTTTACACATCAATCCGTCTAGCCACATGGTCTAGGCGTTAGACTTTCATTTGAGAGACCAGAGTTTTATTGCAACTTAGCTGGTCATAGTGTTATTGTGCAAGACAAACTGCCTTAGCCTTATACCCATTTACAAACCCTCGTAACATGAATTATTTAACTGTTGCTGCAATATAAGTGAACTCGAGTTTCAAATGGTGTAAAATGAAAAAGGCAACTTAAAAACAATTTGGAAAAATTTGCCATTTTATGCACATTTTTTTCTTTTTTTTTCCTGACACAATCGTTTTGTATCGTATCCATATCAGGAAATTATCTAAATATATATTGATTGGTGTTGTTTGTTGACTAAAGTGTACAGAGAATGAAAAAAGCAAAAATATACTGTTTCAGGCCTTGCTATCGGGTGCCAGTTTGCCAATAAGGAAGCCAGTTCCGGCCCAAAAAGCACAACAAACTTCCAGTGGACAGACAGCGCTTCCCGCTATTCAGCAAGGTAATTTTCAGATTACTTATGGAGTTGACAAGATTTATTTTATAGATATTTTGAACTCTTCCTGTTTCATAAGAAAACACAAGACGACGTATACCAATTATGAAAAAGATGATGATTATGAGATTTTAATGATATGAAAAGGCTATGATCAACTTACAATTGCATAGAAATTGAGACAATTCACATAATCTGTGCATGAACCTATATTGAATATTAATATAGTAATGTAAAATCAATCTGGGACATATCATCTGTAGCATTATCTTGAGTGTTTAAATACAATACCTCATTTGTTTGCGTGAATATGTATTATGAGGACGCTGAGGTAGTTTGTATTGACTTAAGGTTTGTTACCACCAACCCGTCCTATGCCTGCAAGTCAAAGTGATTCGCCAATTCCTGATCCCCAACAGTTAGTGGATGACGTGAGCGCGAATCAAAGACCTTCACATAGCCCTTCCTTAGATACTGTTGTTGGTCAACGTGAAAATAAAGGTATGATTCTAATTGTAAAGGTTACATGAAAGCCTTCTACCTGTTATTTCTACTGGTTTTATTAAATTGGTAGAAAAAACTTAATGGAATTTTTCCCCAGCACAGGTAACATCCTGACCTGACACTTGTTGGATTTTTAAACTAAGGCGCTGTAATGTTTTCTCATGGGAGTGGCCTATGGCAAAACACTGTAAAGCCTTAGGCCTGTTTTGTTTTAATACAGAAAACAAAATGACATTTGCATTGGAATTATCGCGTTGTTAATGTATTAGTATACGCTAGCACCCCAAACAATCTGTGTCGAAAGAGAAGTTTTTTTTAAATCCAATAGTGCTGTGATAATTGCCATAGAACATGTAATCTCTGAATATTGATTACATCATGAGTGTTTTCTGCGATAGTAAAACTATCATGAGAGTAATTTCGGTCACTCATAAGCATCAATAAGCGAGACAATTTCCCTTAGATATGATTAGCAAATAAGTAATTTTACGGCGGACACATGTAAACTGTAAATGCCTCATGATTAATTGATCTTTCCATATATATATATATGATATTGGATGGCTCAAGCTTCAGTGAACAGATGTGTTATATATATTCGAATTTCAGACCTTTGTCTCCCAGCCCGCTGGAAGACAACCCTACCAAAGGCAGACCAGCAGTGGATAGCGAAAGCCCTGTTCCGTTGGACCAGCTCAGGGGGTGTGGAACTTGTTCCGGAGCACCTTAACCAGCTATGGTGGTATCCACCTCAGCCAGCCGTTGCAGTAAACAGCTTGCCTGGAGTGGATAGGTACTTCGCACGGCCCCTGTTTTTATGGATGCCCAGAAAACAGTGGAAAGTCCAGCTGTATTGTCCACATCCAGGCTGCGATAGGCAAGAACTCGCCTCTGCAGGCATAAACCAAAAGGTCAGACAAGTTGTAGATATTGATGGCTACTACAACTTGGCCTGTGACAACCTGGAATGCATGAAATGCAGACGGCGTGTACTCAGTTGGAGCCATTCAATTTTGTCGCAGCTTGACATAGGCCACAGGGTACAGTTCCCGTGCATCCTAACCGCAAAGCATGCCTGTGACAGGAAGATTGTCTTGCTGCTCAGGAATAGAGGACTTGGCAACAGCTGCAGCCAAATAAGAAAGAAGGTAGATGAGCAACATGATGAAGCATGGCTCAATAGTAATGCTCACTACCTTACAGATTGCAGCGGCTTCATCGATGCAGCACATTCTGGTTTGCTTGTCAATCGAACCATTTCTGATCCACCGGAAAGAGCTGCCCTACCCAGACACAGATGGTTCATGCAAATTTACATCCAGGATGTCTTTCAACGACTTGATGAGATAAAGGCTGGCATAACCTCTGTGTTTGGGAGAATTCTAAAACTGGATTCGACTAAGAAGGTGGTGAAGAAGTTGGCTGGTCGCCCCGCTAAAACAGCTCTTTGGTGCTCGAATGTGGGGAACGAGCATGGGCAGATTCTGACTTCAGTCATGACAAGCAGTGAAGGTCATGGTCTTACCCCAATGTTGGTGGGCATCATCAACAGATACACAAAGGCAGAGATCCCTTCGCCAGAAATCTTGTACCTTGATCGTGACTGCTGTGGTGCATCTCCCTTACAACAAGTGTTGCAGGCCTCAGCATGGAATTGCACAGTTGTTCGTCTAGACATCTGGCATTTTATGAGGAGGATTGCCACTGGTTGTTCCACTGACTCCCACGCCTTGTACTCAACTTTCATGGGTATGATGAGCAACTGCATCTTCAATTGGGATGAAGAGGATTTTCAACGTCTTGTCATGTCCAAGAGGAATGAGCTTGCAGCACAAGACATTCATTACAAGTATGACAGTGATGTTGTTAAAACTCTCACCCGCTATGAGCTAGCTTTGCACTGCCGTCGCATGACAAGGGGTGTGCCTGAGACTACAAGACTTCTCCGCGACCTCATTGAAACCTTCAGTGGTGAAAAGGGGAGGGACACTCTAGGTGTACCCTTAATCAACAGCTCGCGGATGAAAAGCATCTGGGAAGCTCAGCAGAAACACATTGCCTGCATACAGGATCCCCCTGGAATAGCCCTGTACACCAAGACTGGCACTTCGAAAAAGGGAGGGATTGTGTTGCCAAACTATAGATGTGCTCGTGGCTCAACGTCCTTGGAAAGCTTCCATTTGCACCTGAACAGGTTTATCCCAGGTAATTCACAATAAGTTTACCCATTTCCAGACAGTAAAGATATTGTATGAGTTTGTGGTAGACAACTCGAGAAATCATTGTGATAAAAGGAGGTATAGCTTTCCTTCAGCAATTTCTCCTTTTATTTCACTGATTTCTACCCTACTTAATCAATTTCTTCATCATCTTTTACAATTTGTCATCTGCATTCTATTTCGATTTCTGACATTCCAAAATGTGTCATTTAGAAATAAGTTATTACACTTCCAGTTTTTGGAGTCTGTCAGTCAAAAAAACTATACGATTGTATCTATAAATTTCTTAGGTGTTGTTATATTGGTGAGGAAAAGAGAATTTCACAAAAAACACAGCCCTTCGCATTCTTTATAAAAAGTTATTCATGTAATATAATATTAATGATAGCATAATTATGATTAATTTTCACAGGTACTCTCGCCAGTGATGTCCTGTTCCAGGCCTATTTGGTAGATGGTCTCCATAGATGGAATGAAGATCGAGGACGAGCTGCAACATCTGTGACCTCGGATCATCCATCATACAGTGGCCTTCTGCAACATGCGACAAATACCTTGGCAGTGAAGGTTTTGAAGAAGAAGCTAGTGCCATCATTTACTGAGCCAAGAAAGTACACAGGTAAATTATTATTTATAAGTGCAGCTAACATATTCCCAAATAACTCACACAGAGAACAGAGGCAACAATAAGTAGAAAGGCTAATTTGCAAAGATGTGATTATATGACCAAGATGTGCTTGCTTTGTACACTTAGTGGGTTGTAACATATAACCAAACAATAATGCGATAAACTAGTTTCCACAGAAATGAGATGTAACGAGTTTCTTGTAAAGGCTTGAACTACTTAATGTTCTCTTCTTAAGCATGACCAAGTTGTAGCCCTTCATGTAATAAAAGAATTATTATGTTTATGTTAAACTCTACTTCAGGTGAACTCATCGGAATCGAGTACCTGTACAGTCAAACCGGGAGTGTAATGGAGGATTACATCAAGGCGATAGATACCCTTGAGACAGCCCCAGAAGAGGAGAGCATTATCTTGGAAGAAGAGGAAGAGGGCTCATTTCAAGATACAGATCAGATAGACGACCTCACCATCTCAACTGTTGGTTTGAAGGAATCATCTGATGTCGTACTTGATATAAGCAGCCTTCCGCTTACACAAGTACCAGAACATCCAGTCCCTTCCAGTTCTACCAAACCAGCATTTACAGCAACTCCTCTGGCGTACTTCACATCAGAGGAATACAAGGCGATGTTAACTGAAACTGTTCCTGACTTCCAGGCTACACAGGTAACTTAGAGATATGATTAGGCTACTCTATACTGGATTATTTAGTTATATTGGATATGTGTTTGAAAAGTTAAAGAGAAGTTTTTGTGAAAGATAAGATTGTTGATCATTGGCCAATTATTCATTTAAAAAAAAAATATTCGTCATTTTTAGTGGGAATGAATATGATTTTCGTTTGACGTTTTAATTATGACATCATGAGGACTTGCGCATAATATTTCTAAAACATGTTTTTGCTGTTTGTGTTGCGTTTTGTGTTAAAAATATATGTCATCTTGATATCAAATTATGTGTTTTGTTGATTCTGATTGGATATTACTAAAATTGATTATTTTATGGTTGATTCCGAGTAATATTACCTACCTCCTATCGTGGTCTGATATAAAAACTTCCTGTTGAACTGATTTACAAAAATATACCAGGCAGTGTTTTATCAGAGATATTCAGACAGATATCAATTCAACGTGTGATAAAAAGCACTTAGTACAATGTAAATATTACATTCAAAGTGTAGAGCATAAGTTTTCTTATATCATTGAAGACTTTTGAATTATGGAATTCTGTAGTCACTTTCCCATCATATTTCTGTTATTGTATTTCAGATTAAAAATAATTTATTTATCTTTTTGTTTCTTTGTAGCAGTATGTTGAGCCAGCTCCTATACCTGTGCCGGAACAGTTGTCAGCTGTTTCTGTAAAAGAAGATTCATTCAATGAATTGGAAAGTGAGGTAGGTTTTATGTGCTTAAGTGGATTTCTTTTAATTTGCTTATTTAATGTGATGCAGTAGTGAACTTCTTTTTATTGGACATCAGCTGTCTTGGATTCTGTCCTCTTGTTAAAAAGTAATTTCTTGTGTGATTTAATGCGATGTACTAGGCATTGGTATATTTTATTTTTATTTATTAAATAAACATGAGTAACTAGTTTAGTCTACACCTCTTCATTAATATAGCCAGTGAAACATGTTCTTATAACTTCAAATTATCACTGTCTAATCTGCTCGGGATTCTTAACCAATACTTGTGCATAGAATGTTGATTTATAAAATGGATATAAAGTTGTCTTTGCTCATCATATGATTCAAAGTTTTGAACCCTTTATCTTCTTACCGTCCTCGTATGAATAACCGTTGCCTTAAAATAAAACAAATAGTGAAATATATTTATTAATTTTCTTTATTTCTTTCATCTCATACAAAATAGACGTCAAATTGGTCTTGTAGAAAAACTGGTATTTCATATGTTGCCGTATCTAACAAAAGTCCTTAACCATCAAGTAAGTCATAAACATTAACTCGTGATAAAACATTACTCACAAATCTAATTGATATGTTGATTTTACGCAGGAATCTGTCGGGCCTAACAACATTCCAGGGTATGGCAGAGTTCAGGAGCTAGCGGCATATTTGGTTGGTCTTCGAAAGAACACATACCTGACTAATCTACAAGCAGATCGTCTGATACAACTCTGGAACAACCTGTTGGATTACGACAAAAGACCAACTTCCTTTCCCGAGAGATTTTCAAAGGAAGCTAGGGGTCGGTACAAGGCCAAGAAGTCCATACGCAATGTTGTACCAGGAGTTGAGAGTACGGAAAGGTAATAGTCTGCATGTTCACTGTGAATTTTTTTCCTTTTTAAGTAATGCAAAACAGCACACCTAATTGGGAAAAAATCTAAATTCCCAATTGCTGTCAAAAAATAGTCTGTATAAGTAACGTGCAATATTTAGTTAGTTTCCCTATGCAGTTCTATAACCTAAGTAAATATAATATTGACAACACTAAGTTATCAATTTTAAAGTATTAGTCAGCAACACAATAGGATATATGGGATCTTATTTTTTAAGAGGCTTTAGCAGAATGTGGCAGATGTAACCTATATTTTATTCCATTTCTACATTTTTGCAAATTTGAATGTGTCTGCAACATAAATAAATGTACGCCCAAATTTCACATGTGCTGTTTAAGGTGCATGCGCGGTGGACCAGATTCAGTACCTGCGAGCTGGCCAAATGCGAACCGGTATACAGAGGCCATTATTGTCCAACTGCTGTCCATCATGCCCCGAGTTCGTTCAAGACTCGATGACGTCACAAAGGCGTACTATGACATCCGACAGCTGATTTTGCAGAACGCCAAGGTGATGAATGAGACAAGCATTCAACTGCCGGAAATAAGCAGGGGCACATTGAGACAATGGTAATTATGTTTGATAAACAAAGTAAAAAGGCGTTTGAAATGAATGTTTGTATTTTGCATGATTAATTATAATTTTCAAACTGTGACAAATTTTAATTTAACTCAAATGAGCAAATATTATTTTTTTCACAATGATTTTATTTATCTGCAGATTCATACTTACTATATGTCATACCTAGCACTAATACTTTTTGGTATTATCTGCTGCTTCAGTCAAGGGGGTTATGCAATAGTGTTGTCCGCCCTTACATCAACACTTGTATCTCCATAACCAATCATCGAATTCAACAAGTTTGTACATTTTCATCTGAAGTCTCGTCTAAATATCATAAAGCCCAATATTATTTATTTTCTTTCAGGCATACAAAACGTGCCAAAGACCTAGACAAACTTGTTGTCACCAAGGGAGTGAGGTTCGTCAACCCGAAACAAACAACCAGTGCGGGAATTCCGGTTGCCGTTGAAAAACCTGTTCAACTTCCTACTGGGAAAGCGGAACCACACATTTTCCCATGTCCAACTAACACTGCTGGTCTGGCAAGAATGAAGGGACAGAAAAAAACGCCAAAGCAGCCATCTGAAAAAGGCCAGTTGTTAAACAATAATGACATTATTGCTCCCAAGCAAACGTCTGATAGAGTGACTGGAGAGGAGATCAAATATATAGTTATAGACCAGTTTTCAAATGAAAATACAATGACCTTGTCTACTCATATTGCTCCCCAGCCCATGGTTACATTTCTGGACAGGTCAAATATCCCCTACACCACTCAAAGGTACAGGAAGCGAAAGCTTGAGATGGAAAAAGAAGGAATTACAAAAAGGAAATATGACAGGAAGAAAGTTCCCGTTTGTAAACAGTGTGGTCAGGATCGCATTCCGCCGGACCATGTACAGTACTTCATGAATTGGTTCTGTAGGTCAACTGCCACACAGTCTTTTGAGGACTGGAAAACGGAAATAATGAAAAAGGGTTATGGAAAAAAACCAAGAAAATGATCTTTCAACATGAAACTTCATAAATGTATAGCTTTCAATGAGTAGACGTGCCATGCACAAGGACCATAACATTTAATTTTCCCTTATTGGTCTTTTATCGATGTGACTTTTTAGGGCTTTATCTCAGATACAATATTACATTTCAACATGAAACTTCATGGATGTATAGATTTTAATTAGGAAAAGTGGCATGCTCAAGAACCATTACCCTACAATTTCATAAATAATATGTTATTGCCCTTTGTTGTTTTCGTATGATGAAACTTTTCAGGGCTGAATTAAAAGGGGTTATTGAAGAAAACCAAGAAAATGATCTTTCAACATGAAACTTCATAAATGTATAGCTATCTATGAGTAGACGTGCCATGCACAAGGACCATAACATTTAATTTTCCCTTATTGGTCTTTTACTGATGCCACTTTTTAGGGCTTTATCTCAGATATAATACTACATTTAAACATGAAACTTCATGGATGTATAGATTTTAATTAGGAAAAGTGGCAAGTACCCTACAATTTTTCTTAAATAGCATGTCATTGCTCTTTTTTGTTTTTGTATGATGAAACTTTTTAAGGCTGATTCTCAAATAGGTAACAATATTCCAACATGAAACTTCATGGAAATATTCTTATAGTCCGAAACCAAACCCCAACTTCCATGGTGCAACTGGTAGCATGTTCACTGTAAATGTGAAAGGTCCAGGTTCAAATCCTGGTGGAAGTCATAGTTTGGGAGGACTATATATATATATATAAGATGACATTTCGCAAAGTATTGTTTGAAACACCAAAGGCAAAGATTTTCTTAATAATTGATGGCAATTTAGCATGCATCACATTATGAATAAAGTAATAAAGTTAAGCTCATAAAAACTCTCCTTACAAAATTAAGCCTTTTCAATTGTGGTAGCGCAACCTGGGCTCATGAGTCATGGCCTTGGCGCAGTGGAAGCGTGCTGGGCCCATAACCCAGAGGTCCGAGGATCGAAACCTCGCTCTGCTAGAAATTACTTTTAATTTTGAGCACTTATTTTGAGAATACACAATTACCGACTTATTCAGAACACGTTTCTTGTTAACAACAATAAAAAATGATAATGAAAACAACACCAAATGATCCATGTTCCATGGAACTTTGCCTCAAACTTCCACAATGCAAAACTTAGGCCACTGTTTAAGTGCGGATTGGTCGGTTTGTCCTCCATTTAACGCATACCAGGTTAAGAGCGACTACATTTTAAACTCTGAGATACATTTCGCTGAATTGATTAATTTAAACATATATATTTAGCTCAATTGCATCGAAAGCCTTAGACTTATTGAAACAGTCTCGAGTCCGTTTCATTGTTTGTTTGGGGGAGATCGATGGAACGGAGCACTTGGGATCGAACCCGTGCCATCCCAGTCGCAAGGCGGACAATATATCCACGACGCCACGGCGACCTGCATGGATTTATAGTAACTCAAGTAATCCTTTACGGCAGTTAAGCATTCTCAGTTACAAACTATGTCCTGCCTTTACGAATGTTGTAGAAAACATAGAAAGACTGTAGTGTAAGGCAGGCACCGTTTAGGCAGTTTGCCATATTACAATAATGCCTGGTAGGCTTGGAAACTATACTTGTAGATAGTTGAGCATGCTCATTAACAAATTATGCATTTTTGCTGGCGTAGTTAGCGAACCCCAAATACAAATATTGGGGGTATATTTGGAGGAAGACGCCTTTTAGGCAGTGTCCCGTACTGTAATGATGCCTGTTAGGCTAGGACATCTAATTTTTGCATGTCTTTAGGCAACAGAAAATCTCATCATATGCCTATTAACTTATAAGCCATTTTTGCTGCACGCCAATTACGCAACAGAAAATGCAATTTAAGTCATTTGGCATACTCCATCTGGAAATGTCTGCGTTACTATCCAATACCGGTAAATCATATTCCAATATATGCTATAATATCTAACTGATAAATTGAATTGATAAAACTTGATCTAATGCGTTAGTACAATGACAAATACCTGCATTAATGACTCCTATCCCACCCGTTATCCGTAAACACATTTAGAAACAGGTTATTTCTGTAAATGTCTTGACCTGGTCACTGCTTGCTTGGATATGACCAATGGCTGCTGCGCTCTGTGTGATCCATTTCGGGAGTTTATGTTTTATATGAACTTTTACATAAGCTGAGTGTCGCAGTGGAAGCGTGAAATGTTACAAAAGCAGAGCATAGCAGTGGAAGCGAGCTGGTTTCCATAACCCTGATCACTCATACAAAAAGATTCATCATGGTCCACCAGATATTATCATAAACAGTGACGCTTTAAAAACAGGCTGGGGTGGATATAACAAAACAAACGACCAAAAAACAGGGGGCATATGGTCCACAGAGGAACAAAGTATGCACATAAATATTTTAGAATTAAAGGCATGCCAACTTACGGTAATGGCGTTCTGTAAAAATGAAACGAACAAAAATCTACATGGACAACACGAATAGTGTGGCATACTTAAAAAAAATTTGGTGGTCGAACTGATGAACTACACAAGTTAGCAAGAAAGTTATAGCGGTGGTGCTTAGAAAAGAAATTGCATTTGTCAGTGGCACACGTGCCTGGAACGGAAAATCATCAAGCTGATGAGATATCTAGAATAATTAACGATGATACTGAGTGGTCATTGAATGATGATGTATTCAAGAAAATCATAAATATTCACAATAACATGCAGGTGGATCTGTTTGCTTCAAAGCTAAACAACAAATTGGATCTTTACGTTTCAAGGTTTCCAGACCATAAAACACATCAAATGGACGCGTTTACGTTCGAATGGAAATCATGTGTTTTTTATATGTTCCCGCCTTTCAGTTTAATATCAAAGGTGCTACAGAAAGTGGTGGAAGACAGGACAGAAGCCGTTCTAGTGGGCCCAAATTTGGCAAACACAGCCATGGTGGCCCAGTCTATTACAGTTGATCAGCGGATCATGCCATCTACTTCCACTTCCGAAATCTATTCTGACACTTCCACACAAACCAAACAAAATGTATCCACTTCCCAAAATGAGACTAGGACTTTTTCGCTCATCAGGAAATCGCTCAAAAACAAAGAAATTTCAAAACAAGCTAGAGACATTATCCTCGGATCGTGGAGAGAAACTACAAAGAGACAATATGACGGATATATTAAGATATATTAAGAAATGGATTAACTACTGTGGACAATCGAAGAATCCCATTAAACCCAATCTAAAGCATGTCATTAATTTTCTGACACCTTTATTCAAACAAGGTCTTAGTTATAGTGCGTTAAATACAGCACGATTCGCACTTAGTACATTCTTAAAACTGTGTGGAAATATAAACATTCATAATGATGACATTTTATCAAAATTTATGAGAGGCTGTTTCAATACAAGACCAGCTTTCCCACGTTATCAATGCCTATGGGATGTTAATATTTTTCTTGATTTTTTACATTCACTGAAAACTGATAACCTTGCATTTTTATCCCACAAATTATGCATGCTATTCTTACTAGTCACTGGACAGAGATGCCAAACTCTACACTCCCTTAAAACTACTGATATTCAAATCAGTGCAGACAAGCAAACAATCGTCATATCACCTAAACATTTGTTAAAACAATCCAGACCAGGGACAAATTTAAGGCCCATTATTCTTCATAGATATACGGGGGGAAGGGACATTTGTATTGTGGAAACAATGTGTAAATACCTTGATATAACCGAATCGTTAAGACAAGATGAGTATTTAGTCATAAGTACAGTTAGTCCTTTCAAACATGTTTCCAAATCCACAATTAGCAACTGGATAAAATAAGTCTCAACCTCAGTCGGTATTGACAAACAGTACAAACCCCATAGCACTAGATCAGCAGCAACTTCCAAAGCTAGCAAAGGAGAGGTTGCACTATATTAAATAATGGCAGCAGCCGGGTGGACAAATGCAAAGACATTTGCCAGATTCTATTCACGGGATATAGAAAATAACACCACTAATTTGCAATCTGCTGTGCTGAACAAATGAGGTAGACATGTAAATAAACGGACATACATATCTATATGCAACAATGTTTGTATGCTTTCTTTACCTCCAATATTTCCTACAAAT